>NC_091167.1:49480045-49522545 GCF_040958095.1 Procambarus clarkii
AACGCACTTCTCAGCCTACTATGCAAGGCCCGATTTGCCTAATAAGCCAAGTTTTCCTGAATTAATATATTTTCTCTAATTTTTTTCTTATGAAATGATAAAGCTACCCATTTCATTATATATGAGGTCAATTTTTATTTATAGGAGTTAAAATTAACATAGATATATGACCGAACCTAACCAACCCTACCTAACCTAACCTAACCTATCTTTATAGGTTAGGTTAGGTTAGGTAGCCGAAAAAGTTAGGTTAGGTTAGGTTAGGTAGGTTAGGTAGCCGAAAAACAATTAATTCATGAAAACTTGGCTTATTAGGCAAATCGGGCCTTGCATAGTAGGCTCAGAAGTGCGTTCTGGCTACTAGGTACGACATATATATATATATATATATATATATATATATATATATATATATATATATATATATATATATATATATATATATATATATATATATATATATATATATATATATATATATATATATATATATTGTCTTTACATTGAATAAAACACGTCAATAATAACATTTATTTATATCACCAAAAACTCCTTTATGAACGAATGACTGAATGAACTCGTCTTCCTCCTTCATCTTCCCTCCAACCCCTTCCCAACCTCTCCTCTCTCCCTGTTTATCCTCTTCCTCCTTCTTTCTCTTAACTCTAATCTCCACCATTTTCCTCACCACCCTTCCCCCCTCACCCCCCCCTCTCTCTCTAAGCTACCCCTCGCCCCTCCCATGAAAATAAAAAACAATCTTTTATATATATATAAGGGGGAACCCGGCTGCATCCTTGTCTCTCCCCCCTCCTTCCCCCCCCCTCCGCTCTTTCACCCTCTTCCCTCTTCCTCCCCCCTCTTCCCTCTTTCTCCCCCTCCCCCCTCTCTTATACAATATCTGAGTGAACACGGCCACTTACCTCTGCCTATGGTGGTTGGTAATAGGGTTGGCGGCGTGACAATATTTAGCCCCTTAACTATATTCTGGATCATCCCGGATATATATTGTACCTTAGTGGCTCTATGCTAGTCAGGTTAAGGTCTCCCAGCAGCAGCCTTCCTCCCATCAACACCGACAAGATGGAGTACTCGGAGTATTCCTGTAAGAGACTCATCTCACATTTCGACTGTTCGGACTCGGCCCCTAAGAGGAGAAAATTAGAAGACGGCTGGGATGGAAACTGGGAGGACGCGGCCTCCTACGTGCGCAAGATGGTGGACGTCTGGGACCAACTGTGGGACTACGGCGGACAAACGCTTGGGAAGGACTGGGAATATATGGATATATGAACACTGTTTACTTTTTTTGTTTCTGATAATTACTTTTTATTTTTTGTGAAATTGATTAAAATAAAGGATATGCGTACTCACCTAGTTGTATTCACCTAGTTGTCCTTGCGGGAGTTGAGCTCTGGCTATTTGGTCTCGCCTCTCAACTGTCAATCAACTAATGTATAGGTTCCTGAGCCTACTGGGCTCTATCATATCTACATATGAAACTGTGTATGGAATCAGCCTCCACCACATCACTGCCTAATGCATTCCATTTCTCTACTACTCTGACACTGAAAAAATTCTTTCTAACGTCTTTATGGCTCATTTGGGCACTCAATTTCCACCTGTGTTCCCTAGTGTGTGTGTGTGTGTGACCTTGTGTTAAATATTCTCTCTTCATCTACCCCTATCAATTCCTCTGAGAATCTTGCATGTGGTTATCATGTCCCGTCAAACTCTTCTGTCACCCAGTGACGTGAGGTTTAATTCCCGTAGTCTCTCCTCGTAGCTCATACCTCTCAGCTCGGGTACTAGTCTGATGGCAAATCTTTGAACCTTTTCCAGTTTAGTCTTATCCGTGAGTAGATATGGACTCCATGCTGGAGCCGCATACTCCAGCCTTGGTCTGACATATGTGGAATACAAAGTTCTGAAAGATTCCTTACACAAGTTTCTAAAGGCCGTTCTTATGTTAGCCAACCTGGCATATGCTGCTGATGTTATCCTCTTGATATGAGCTTCAGGGTACAGGTCTGGCGTGATATCAACCCCCAGGTCTTTCTCTCTCTCTCTCCTAAATGATAGCTTGTATCTGGTCTCCTGCTCCCTACATCTATCTTCATTACATTACATTTGCTTGGGTTAAACTTTAAAAACCATTTGTTAAACTATTCCTGCAGATTGTCCAGCTCTTCTTGAAGCCTTAAGGTGTCCACCTTTGTCTTAATCCTTCTCATAATTTTGGCGTCGTCAGCAAACATTGAGAGGAATGAATCTATACTCTTTGGGAGATCATTTACGTATATCAGAAATAGGATATGTCCGAGTACAGAGCCCTGTGGGACTCCACTGGTGATTTCACGCCAATCGGAGGTCTCACCCCTCACCGTAACTCTCTGCTTCCTATTGCTTAGGTACTCCCTTATCCACTGGAGCGCCCTACCAGTTACTCCTACCTATCTCTCCAGCTTATGCATAAGCCTTTTATGGGGTACTGTGTCAAAGGCTTTCTGGCAGTCCAAGAAAATGCAGTCCGCCCATCCTTCTGCTTAATCTTTGGCACCTGATCGTAGAATTC
Source organism: Procambarus clarkii (assembly GCF_040958095.1). Lineage (NCBI taxonomy): Eukaryota > Metazoa > Arthropoda > Malacostraca > Decapoda > Cambaridae > Procambarus > Procambarus clarkii. Next base: position 49,482,621 of record NC_091167.1, read on the forward strand.
TATTAAGCCTGTAAGGCAAGATTTTCCCTCCCTCAACCTATGTTGATGGTTTGTCACGAAGTCCCTTCTCTCCAGATGTGTTACTAGGTTTTTTCTCACGATCTTCTCCATCACCTTGCATGGTATACAAGTTAAGGACACTGGCCAGTAGTTCAGTGCCTTTTGTCTGTCACCCTTTTTGTATATTGGGACTACATTAGCAGTTTTCCATATTTCGGGTAGGTCTACTGTTTCCAGTGACCTACTATACACTTTGGAGAGTGGCAAGCAGAGCGCTCCTGCACATTCTTTCAATACCCATGGTCAGATTCCGTCCTGGCCAACAGCCTTTCTCACGTCCAGATCCAACAGGTGCCTCTTAACCTCATCTCTTGTAATTTCATACCATTCCAAGGCCGCCTGGTTTACTGCTTCTTCTCCTAGCGCCGTGACCTCTCCTTTTTCTATTGTGAAGACCACCTGGAACCTCTTGTTGAGTTCTTCACACACCTCTTTCTCATTCTCTGTATACCTGTCCTCACCTGTCTTAAGTTTCATCACCTGTTCCTTCACTATTGTTTTCCTCCTGATGTGACTGTGTAGTAGGTTAGGTTCGGTCTTGACTTTATTAGCTGTATCATTTTCATATTTTTTCTCAGCTTCTCTTCTTACACTGACATACTCGTTCCTAGTTCTCTGGTATCTCTCTCTGTTTTCAGGTGTTCTGTTATTTCGGAATTTCCACCACGCCCTTTTGTTCAGTTCCTTTGCTTTCATACATGGCCTATTAAACCATAGATTCCTTTTTTTGCTTCTTGTTTTTTTCCTGTGGGGCCGGGATAAACCTGTTTACTGCCTCCTGACACTTTTGGGGTGACATAGCCCATCATGTCATGTACGGACTTAGTTGTGAGTTCTATGGTATATCCCTTAGGAATTTTCTCATCTCCTCATAGTTCATGAGGAGCCAACAAGTTTCCCTTTCGGTTCGCCAGTCCTTTGTTTCCCAGTTCTTTTTTTGGGAGATAATTCCTAGCTCTACCAGGTATTCGAAGATCAGTACACTATGATCACTCATTCCCAAGGGGGCTTCCAACTTAACCTCCCTTATATCCGACTCATTTAGCGAAATATCAGATCAGGAATTGCTGGTTCATCCTCTCCTCTCATTCTTGTCGGTCCCTTGATGTGTTGGTTTAGAAAGTTTTTTGTTGCTACGTCCAGCAGCTTAGCTCTCCATGTGTCCTGTCCTCCATGAGGGTCTCTAGTCTCCCAATCTGTTTTCCCGTGGTTGAAGTCTCACATAATTTGTAGTCTGGATCCGTTTCTGCTAGCTACAGAAGCTGCTCTCTCTATTATATTGATGGTGGCCATGTTGTTCCTATCATATTCCTGTCTGGGTCTTCTGTTGTTTGGTGGGGGGTTATATATGACTACTACTATAATTTTTTGTTCTCCAATTGCTATGGTACCTGTTATGTAGTCACAGAAATCTTTACAGCCCTGAATAACCATCTCTTCAAAATTCCAGCCTTTTCCCATCAGCGAAAAGGGAAACCTACACTCACAACTTTTCCCTACACGACCTCCTCTTCTCCCTTCTCCCTTTCCTCACTACATAGTAGTTCTGTGGAAACACTGCATTTGTTATGGTTTTCGATAATTTTGTTTCTGTGAGTGCTATTGTGTCTGGGTTTTCTTCTAGTGCCCATTCTCCAAGTAAACTTGTTTTATTCGTAATGCCATTTATAAAATTGTACATTGCCTTGAAGCTCACTTTCTTCTGGTCATTTTCTTGTCCCCTTCTTGGTGAGCGTTCTGCTGATGGAGGAAACTGTTCAATAGGTGTGAAGATCTGTGAGATGGTTAACAAGGTGTCAGAGGATTCTGGTGTGTGTGTGTGTGTGTGTGTGTGTGTGTGTGTGTGTATTCACCTATTTGTACTCACCTATTTGTGCTTGCAGGATCGAGCATTGACTCTTGGATACCGCCTTTCCAGCCATCGGATGTTAACAGCAATGACTCCTGTCCCATATCCTTATCATACCTAATTTTAAAAGTTTTAATAAAGTTTGCTTCCACAACCTGTTCCCCAGGTGCATTCCATTTTTCCACTACTCTCACACTAAAAGAAAACTTCCTAACATCTCTGTGACTCATCTGAGATTCCAGTTTCCACCCATGTCCCCTCGTTCTGTTATTATTACGTCTGAACATTTCATCTATTTCCACTTCTATCTCCACTTCCGCTGTGTGTGTGTGTGTGTGTGTGTGTGTGTGTGTGTGTGTGTGTGTGTGTGTGTGTGTGTGTGTGTGTGTGTGTGTGTGTGTGTGTGTGTAATTACCTAAGTGTAGTTACAGGATGAGAGCTACGCTCGTGGTGTCCCGTCTTCCCAGCACTCTTTGTCATGTAAAGCTTTGAAACTACTGACGGTTTTGGCCTCCACCACCTTCTCACTTAACTTGTTCCAACCGTCAACCACTCTATTTGCGAATGTGAATTTTCTTATATTTCTTCGGCATCTTTGTTTATTTGGTTTAAATCTATGACCTCTTGTTCTTGAAGTTCCAGGTCTCTGGAAATCTTTCCTATCAATTTTATCAATTCCTATTACTATTTTGTAAGTAGTGATCATATCACCTCTTTTTCTTCTGTCTTCTAGTTTTGACATATTTAATGCCTCTAACCTCTCCTCGTAGCTCTTGCCCTTCAGTTCTGGGAGCCACTTAGTAGCATGTCTTTGCACCTTTTCCAGTTTGTGTATGTGCTTCTTAAGATATGGGCACCACACAACCTTTGCATATTCTAGCTTTGTCTAGCAAAAGTCGTGAAAAATTTCTTTAGTATTTCCCCTCCATGTATTTAAAAGCAATTCTGAAGTTAGAAAGCGTAGCATAGGCTCCTCGCACAATGCTATTAATGTGGTCCCCTCAGGTGATAGTTTTCTATCTTGAACCACCCCTAGATCTCTTTCTTTATCAGAATTCTTTAAAGATTTCTCACATAATTTATAGGTTGTGTGGAGTTTATGTTTTCCTTTTCAACATTCCAAAACATGGCCTGTATTCACGTTAAATTCCATTTGCCAAGTGGTGCTCCATATACTTATTTTGTCCAGGTCTTCTTGAAGGGCTTGACTATCATCTATGTTTCTTATCCTTCCTATTATCTTAGCATCATCAGCAAACATGTTCATATAATTCTTTATTCCATCTGGTAGATCGTTTATGAAGACAATAAACATCACTGGTGCAAGAACTGAACCCTGTGGTACTCCACTTGTGACGTTTCTCCAGTCCGATACTTTGCCCCTGATTACTGCCCTCATTTTTCAATCAATCAGAAAAATTTTCATCCATGTTAGAAGTTTACCTGTCACCCCTCCAATATTTTCCAGTCCAGAACAACCTCTTATGTGGAACCCTGTCGAAAGTTTTTTTTAGGTCAAGATAGATGCAGTAAACCCAACCATCTCTTTCCTGTATAATCTCTGTGGCTCGATCATAGAAACCGAGTAAATTTGATACACAGGAACTTCCTGATCGAAAACCGTACTGTCTGTTTGATATTATATCATTTCTCTCCAGGTGTTCTACAATTTAGTTTTTATTATTTTTGCAATATTTTGACTATTACACTTGTCAGTGATACAGGTCTATAAATGACGGGGTCTTCCCTGCTGCCACTTTTGAAGATTGGAACTATGTTAGCCTTTTTCCACACATCTTATACAACTCCTGTACACAGGAATGTCTGAAAAATCAGCTGAAGTGGAATGCTGAGCTCAGGTGCACATTCTCTCAGAACTCATGGTGAAACTCTATCTGGGCCAACTGCTTTGTTCTTACTTAGCTCCAGGAGCATTTGTTTAACTTCGTCTCTAGACACCTCTTTGTGCTCTATGCTGTTCTCTGCAATTCTCATTGTATCTGGTTCTTTGAGGATCTCATGTTGTACAAATACACTTTGGAACTTTTTCGTTTAATGTTTCACACATTTCCTTTTCATTTTCCGTGTATCTGTCCCCCATTTTCAACCTATGAATATTATCCTTTACCAACAGCTTGCTTTTAATGAATTTATAGAAAAGGCCTGGACCTGATTTACATTTGTCTGCTATACCGATCTCAAAGTTCCTTTGCCTCTCTCCTTACTAACATGTAGTTGTTTCTTGAATCTTTGTATCGCTGGTATGTTTGGGATTTTGGTCTCTTTCTATAATGATTCCATGCTTGTGTCTTTTGATCTCTGGCCCTCTCGCAGTTTCTGTTGAACCAACCCTTTTTCCTAGGTTTGCATGTCTGTTTTGGTATGAATGTTTGTGTGCCTTTATCGTATATTTTCCAAAATAAGGCATACATCTCATTTACTTCCTTGCCTAGCAATAATTCCTAAGTTCCCCATAGTGTCCTCTCTAGAAATCGAGTTTAACAACTGTTTCACTGTCCCCATTCTTTACTAGATTATATCGCATAGCGTATTTAATGTCCAAGAGGACGTGATCACTCTTTCCCAAGGGAGTAAGGTACTGGATGTCAAATACCTCTTCTTCTTTCCTGGTGAATACTAGATCCAGTAATGACGGTACATCTCCTTCCCTCATTCTTGTGGCCTGCTTGACGTGTTGATACATGAATGTCTCCAAGATGACGTTTACAAACCTGCCTGTCCAAATGTCCTCTGTTCTTGCCTCGTAGGCCTCCCAGTCTATTGCCTTAAAGTTGAAGTTCCCCAGTACCAGCAATCAGGATTTATCTTTGTCAGCTCTTACCATAACCTCTCTCATGACCATTTTGTGGCCCTCTCGTTTGTTATCCAGTTCTTCCTTTGTCCATATGTTGCTTGCTGGTGGGCTGTAGGCATTTAAAATTATCAGCTTATCATCTTCATTCCAAAGCTACAATGCCATTATGTCAATATCTCGAGGGTTTTTAAATATTAATTCTCTTACCTTCAGGTGTTCTCTCACCAGCACAGTCACTAATCCCCCCTTCCTAGGTTTCCTGTCATGTCTCCAAACTGGGTAGCCCCTTGGAAATACGACCTCATTTAAAATATTTTCTTCAAGTTTTGTCTCTGTTAGTGCGACAATATCTGGGACTTTGAGCTCAATTATATTCTTCAACTCTAATATTTTCGATCTCACTCCATCTAAGTTGGTATATACTACTTTCAGGAATATGTTCCCCTTCCCTTTGTCCTTTAAACCCCATTCCACTAATGATTTTGTTGTTTTGTCTTTATGTACCGTTTAACAAGCTTTCAAGTCCCTGACACTTTGTAGAAAAAATAATTCCTTTCTTCTTCATTTCTATCCCCATTTAGACGTTTCGCTTCAATGAAGTTCATTTTCAGCTTTTCTCTGTCCTCATTTGAGAGGTCTTGTCTTATTGACCAAAGTTTGCCATCCTCGTCACATTGTAATTTTCTTGTATTCCGAAGCACTTCTGTCATATATTTCACTCCATTAAACATCACCCTTAAGGGGCAGTTCTTGTCTTTCTCATATTTTCCTATCCTCCTAAAATCACTAACATGCTCCTTTGAATTTAGGCCTTCTCCTAATCCTACTATTTTTTCTATGATTTTCATCTTTTCTGACTCTCGGTCCACCCTAGAGGAAATTACCTTCTCTAAACATCCAAAAATTATTATGGACTTACTTCTACCTACAGTGTTTTGTACCAGTGTACTGTTGGTTACCAGTTCTTTCCTTATTGCTTGCCTAAGATCCACTTCTTGTTTATCATTTCTGGTTAGGACTTCCAAACACCTTTCCTTAATCGTCTCTTTCTCTTTGACAACTTGGGCATACGTCTCTTTTATTTCTTCTTTATACTTTTCTAGTTCTTTATTACCTCCTCTATGTGAGTTGTCAATGAAGTTTCCAGTTGCAGATCCTTGCCTAACTCTGTATTAGCCCTCAGGCTCCCTTGGAGTTGTTCACCATATGAGTCTATTTTCTTGTTTACTTCTTCAAAGTCACCACACTTCACTTTCCACGCCTCATTTTCTTTCACTAGTTCCTTCATTTGCTCCTCCTAATTTGTTACCTTGTCCGTTAATGCAGTAATACTCTTAACTTGCTGAAGAATACTTCCTTTTAGAGTGCAAAGCTCACTCCTAAGAGCTCCTTTGTTCTCTAAGAATTTAAGCACTTTTTCTTCATTCTTTTGCATATCCTCAATTGTCTCTAACCTGCCAAGAACACCTCCTTTCCTTATATCTTGTGGTGAGAATCCTTTGCCACAATCATCTATTGGTGTGTTTACATTCCCCGTGGTGGTGGTGGCCATCTTTGTTTTTGTTCTGGAACAAAAACAAACTTTTCCTACTCAGCTATTTTCACTCATCTTTACTTGTTTATTGTATTTTTTTGTTTTGCACTTCCTTGAACCTTTATGTAACCTGGGACACCACTGTAGCCCCCAATCTGTTTCCAATACTTAAGTAATTCGATATTCCAGGAGCTTGCTGCGGTGTGCCCACCCAACCACTTGGGCTAGACGGTAGAGCGACGGTCTCGCTTCATGCAGGTCGGCGTTCAATCCCCGACCGTCCAAGTGGTTGGGCAAAACTCCTTTACCCCTGTCCCATCCGAAATGCTTATCCTGACCCCCTTCCTAGTGCTCATATAGTCGTAATGGCTTGGCGATTTCTCCTGATAAATAGTGACTCCTCCCTCCTCCAGCTCCAGTGACCCAGTCACTGTAACCTACACTGTTACAGTGTGTGTGTGGAGAGATACGGCTTCAGTTGGAACCATGAGGATAGTATGGTGTACATGGTTATAGTGACACTGGTTGAGAGTAGTGTTGAGTTACAGTGATGATGGACGTGTGAAGATGGTTATAGTGAAGATGGATGTGAGTAGAAAATATTGTTACTTTGATGAGGGTCGTGTGTAGTGATGATGGTGTTGTAACTACACAAAACCATCAAGACTACCATCCTGATAACCATCTACACAGCACATGAAGGTTGTGTGTAGTGTAGATGGTACAGTGATGATGGTTGTGTGTAGTGTAGATAGTTACAGTGATGGTGGTGTGTAGTGTAGATGGTTACAGTGATGGTGGTGTGTAGTGTAGATGGTTACAGTGATGATGGTGGTGGTGTGTAGTGTAGATGGTTACAGTGATGGTTGTGTGTAGTGTAGATGGTTACAGTGATGATGGTGGTGTGTAGTGTAGATGGTTACAGTGATGGTTGTGTGTAGTGTAGATGGTACAGTGATGATGGTTGTGTGTAGTATAGATGGTACAGTGATGAAGGTTGTGTGTAGTGTAGATGGTTACAGTGATGGTGGTGTGTAGTGTAGATGGTACAGTGATGAAGGTTGTGTGTAGTGTAGATGGAACAGTGATGAAGGTTGTGTGTAGTGTAGATGGTTACAGTGATGATGGTTGTGTGTAGTGTAGATGGTTACAGTGATGGTTGTGTGTGGTGTAGATGGTTACAGTGATGATGGTGGTGTGTAGTGTAGATGGTTACAGTGATGGTCGTGTGTAGTGTAGATGGTTACAGTGATGATGGTGGTGTGTAGTGTAGATGGTTACAGTGATGGTGGTGTGTAGTGTAGATGGTTACAGTGATGGTCGACCATCAAGGTAATAGAGTATTAACTAGCTCCCGTATACCATCACTCCCATTCTTTTCCTCCGTTCCATCCCACATCCTTATCCTGACCCCTTCCAAGTGCTGTGTAGTGGTAATGACCTGACCCTGTACCGGACAGGTTGTGAGCAGACGGGAGAGGAGACCTAAGAGCGGGAGGGGCGAAGGTTAGAGGTGGGAAGGGGGGGGGGGAGTGATGTCGGAGGTCGTGGGGGATGACAGTAGAGAAGAGGTACAGGAATGGAGTAAAGTTGAGGTCTAGGGATGGGGAATCGGGACGGAATGTTGGTTTGTGAGGGGTGTTGGAAAGTTTCCAACACTAATACATCATTATTGTATCATAATACATCACCATTGTATGCTAGGCATAGTATATACTAATCCTACTAATTTGTACTCATCTGCACGTCATTTACCAAATTCTTCCCACATAGAGGGACAGTATTGCGTCAGATAATATCCAGCAGAGGCATAATTTTTGTCATCATGCCAGAGAATTGAATAATATTCTCGCCTTTTGTCAGTATTCTTTACAAGAATTAATACCTTATAATATAACAACTAGTGATCTAATAACAACGAGTTATCAACAAGAAGATCACTATATAAGAGTTTTCATCAGACTCCTGAAGAGACCTTGGCTGCCTTTTGTAGCCAAGGTCCATCATCCAACATAGCAGTCCCAGGTCGACTCTGCAATCAGATACGTCATTAATACTGGGACGCTCTAGGGAACCTCACTTACAGGCTTAGACACAAACGTCCACCTCTTCATTCCATAGATGGCATTGCTGTCTAAGCGCCACCTCATTAGAGGTCAGCAACGGCTATGTTATGAGCTGATTAAGACGGGAATCCAGCACCTGTGGCCGGTATATCCCGTCCTCGCTAGATGGCGTTGTCCATTTGGAGTGGGTTTCGGGAGCGGACTCACAGATGGCGTTGTCGTCACTGCTCCGTGCTCCGACGCTGGACTCGGGTCCGTAACAGAGGGAGAGAGAGAGAGGGGGGGGGCTCTACTCACAGGCAGAAAGAAGGGAAGAATGAAATAGTGTGTTGAGACAGAGAGAAGAGACAAGCGCTAGCATACACACACACACACATACACACACACACGGAGGCATACAGATAGACGGGCACACATATACACACACACACACACACACAAAGGTTTGCCACCAGACTAGTACCGGAGCTGAGAGACATGAGCTACGAGGAAAGACTACGGGAATTTAACCTCACGTCGTTGGAGGACATAAGAGTTAGGGGGGCATGATCACCACATTCAAGATTCTCAAAGGAATTGATAGGGTTGATATAGACAGGCTATTTAACACAAGGGGCACACGCTCTAGGGGACACAGGTGGAAACTGAATGGCCAAATGAGCCACACAGATATTACAAAGAACTTTTTTAGTGTCTGAGTGGTTGACAAATGGAATGCATTAGGAAGTGATGTGGTTGAGGCAGACCACCGCATCACTTCCTAATGCATTCCATTTGTCAACAACTCTGACACTAAAAAAGTCTTTCTAATATCTGTGTGGAAAAATAATAAAAACTAAATGGGTAGAACACCTTGAGAGAAATGGTATAATATCAAACAGACAGTATGGTTTTCGATCTGGAAGATCCTGTGTATCAAATTTACTCAGTTTCTATGATCGGGCAACAGAGATTTTACAGGAAAGAGATTGTTGGGTTGACTACATCTATCTGGACCTAAAAAAGGCTTTCGATAGGGTTCCACATAAGAGTTTGTTCTGGAAACTGGAAAATATTGAAGGGGTGACAGGTAAACTTCTAACATGGATGAAAAATTTTCTGATTGATTGAAAAATGAGGGCAGTAATCAGAGGCAATGTACAGGACTGGAGAAACGTCACAAGTGGAGTACCACAGAGTTCAGTTCTTGCACCAGTGATGTTCATTGTCTTCATAAATGATCTACCAGATGGAATACAGAATTATATGAACATGATTGCTGATGATGCTAAGATAATAGGAAGGATAAGAAACTTAGATGATTGTCATGCCCTTCAAGAAGACCTGGACAAAATAAGTATATGGAGCACCACTTGGCAAATGGAATTTAACGTAAATAAAGGCCATGTTATGGAATGTGGAATAGGAGAACATAAACTCCACACAACCTATAAATTATGTGAGAAATCATTAAAGAATTCTGATAAAGGAAGAGATCTAGGGGTGGTTCTAGATAGAAAACTATCACCTGAGGACCACATGAAGAACGTTGTGCGAGGAGCCTATGCTACGCTTTCTAACTTCAGAATTACTTTTATATACTTGGATGGGGAAATACTAAAAAAATTGTTCACGACTTTTGCTAGGCAAAGCTAGAATATGCAGTGGTTGTGTGGTGCCCATATCTTAAGAAGCACATCAACAAACTGGAAAAGGTGCAAAAAAAAGCTAATAAGTGGCTCCCAGAACTGAAGGGCAAGAGCTACGAGGAGAGGTTAGAGGCATTAAATATGCCAAAACTAGAAGACAGAAGAAAAAGAGGTGATATGATCACTACTTACAAAATAATAATAGGAATTGATAAAATTGATAGGGAAGATTTCCTGAGACCTGGAACTTCAAGAACAAGAGGTCATAGATTTAAACCAAATAAACAAAGATGCCGAAAAAATATAAGAGAAAATTGAGTGGTTGTCGGTTGGAACAAGTTAAGTGAGAAGGTGATGGAGGCCAAAACCGTCAGTAGTTTCAAAGCTTTATATGACAAAGAGTGCTGGGAAGACGGGACACCACGAGCGTAGCTCTCATCCTGTAACTACACTTAGGTAATTACACACACACGCACACACACACACACACACACACACACACACACACACACACACACACACACACACACACACACACACACACACACACACACACACACACACACACACACACACACACACACACACACACACACACACACACACAGCGGAAGTGGAAATAGATGAAATGTTCACACGTAATAATAACAGAACGAGGGGGCATGGGTAGAAACTGGAAACTCAGATGAGTCACAGGGATGTTAGGAAGTTTTCTTTTAGCGTGAGAGTAGTGGAAAAATGGAATGCACTTGGGGAACAGGTTGTGGAAGCAAACTCTATTCATGCTTTTAAAGTTAGGTATGATAGGGAAATGGGACAGGAGTCATTGCTGTAAACAACCGATGGCTGGAAAAGCGGGATCCTAGAGTCAATGCTCGATCCTGCAAGCACAAATAGGTGAGTACAAATAGGTGAATACACACACACACACACACACACACACACACACACACACACACACACACACACACACACACACACACACACACACACACACACACATACACATACACACACACACACACACACACACACACACACACACACACACACACACACACACACACACACACACACACACACACACATACACATACACACACACACACACACACACACACACACACACACACACACACACACACACACACACACACACACACACACACACACACACACACACACACACACACACACACCAGAATCCTCTGACACCTTGTTAACCATCTCACAGATCTTCACACCTATTGAACAGTTTCCTCCATCAGCAGAACGCTCACCAAGAAGGGGACAAGAAAATGACCAGAAGAAAGTGAGCTTCAAGGCAATGTACAATAATATAAATGGCATTACGAATAAAACAAGTTTACTTGGAGAATGGGCACTAGAAGAAAACCCAGACATAATAGCACTCACAGAAACAAAATTATCGAAAACCATAACAAATGCAGTGTTTCCACAGAACTACTATGTAGTGAGGAAAGGGAGAAGGGAGAGGAGGAGGTCGTGTAGGGAAAAGTTGTGAGTGTAGGTTTCCCTTTTCGCTGATGGGAAAAGGCTGGAATTTTGAAGAGATGGTTATTCAGGGCTGTAAAGATTTCTGTGACTACATAACAGGTACCATAGCAATTGGAGAACAAAAAATTATAGTAGTAGTCATATATAACCCCCCACCAAACAACAGAAGACCCAGACAGGAATATGATAGGAACAACATGGCCACCATCAATATAATAGAGAGAGCAGATTCTGTACCTAGCAGAAACGGTTCCAGACTACAAATTATGGGAGACTTCAACCACGGGAGAATAGAGACCCACATGGAGGGCCGAACACATGGAGAGCTAAGCTGCTGGACATAGCAACAAGAAACTTTCTAAACCAACACATCAAGGGACCGACAAGAATGAGAGGAGAGGATGAACCAGCAATTCCTGATCTGATATTTCGCTAAATGAGTCGGATATAAGGGAGGTTAAGTTGGAAGCCCCCTTGGGAATGAGTGATCATAGTGTACTGATCTTCGAATACCTGGTAGAGCTAGGAATTATCTCCCAAAAAAAGAACTGGGAAACAAAGGACTGGCGAACCGAAAGGGAAACTTGTTGGCTCCTCATGAACTATGAGGAGATGAGAAAATTCCTAAGGGATATACCATAGAACTCACAACTAAGTCCGTACATGACATGATGGGCTATGTCACCCCAAAAGTGTCAGGAGGCAGTAAACAGGTTTATCCCGGCCCGACAGGAAAAAAACATGAAGCAAAAAAAGAATCTATGGTTAAATAGGCCATGTATGAAAGCAAAGGAACTGAACAAAAGGGCGTGGAGGAAATTCCGAAATAACAGAACACCTGAAAGTAGAGAGAGATACCAGAGAACTAGGAACGAGTATGTAAGTGTGAGAAGAGCAGCTTAGAAAAAATATGAAAATGATATAGCTAATAAAGCTAAGACCGAACCAAAGCTACTACACAGTCACATCAGGAGGAAAACAACAGTGAAGGAACAGGTGGTGAAACTTAAAACGGATGAAGACAGGTATACAGAGAATGACAAAGAGGTGTGTGAAGAACTCAACAAGAGGTTCCAGGAGGTCTTCACAATAGAACAAGGAGAGGTCACGACGCTAGCAGAGGTGGCAGTAAACCAGGCGGCTTTGGAATGGTATGAAATTACAAGCGATGAGGTCAAGAGGCACCTGTTGGATCTGGACGTGAGAAAGGCTGTTGGCCCGGACAGAATCTGACAATGGGTATTGAAAGAATGTGCAGGAGCGCTTTGCTTGCTACTCTCCATAGTGTATAGTAGGTCACTGGAAACGGGAGACCTACCCGAAATTTGGAAGACTGCTAATGTAGTCCCAATATACAAAAAGGGTGACAAACATGAGGCACTGTACTACAGGCCAGTGTCCTGAACTTGTATACCATGCAAGGAGATGGAGAAGATCGTGAGAAAAAAACCTAGTAACACATCTGGAGATAAGGGACTTCGTGACAAACCATCAACATAGGTTCAGGGAGGGTAAATCTTGCCTTACAGGCTTAATAGAATTCTACGATCAGGTGCCAAAGATGAAGCAGAATGGGCGGACTGCATTTTCTTGGACTGCCGGAAAGCCGTTGAAACAGTACCCCATACAAGGCTGATGCATAAGCTGGAGAACAGGCAGGAGTAACTGGTAAGGTGCTCCAATGAATAAGGGAGTACCTAAGCAACAGGAAGCAGAGAGTTACAGTGAGGGGGTGAGACCTCAGATTGGCGTGAAATCACCAGTGGAGTCCCACAGGGCTCTGTACTCGGACCTATCCTGTTTCTGATATACGTAAATGATCTTCCAAAGAGTACAGACTCATTCCTCTCAATGTTTGCTGACGACGCCAAAATTATGAGAAGGATTAAGACAAAGGTGGACACATTAAGGTTTCAAGAAGACCTGGACAAGCTGCAGGAATGGTCCAACAAATGGGTATTACAGTTTAACACAAGCAAATGTAATGCAATGGAGATAGGTGTAGGGAGCAGGAGACCGGATACAAGGTATCAATTTGGGAAATCAAATACTTCAAGGGTCAGAGAGAGAGAGAGAGAGAGAGAGAGAGAAAGACCTGGGGGTTGATATCACGCCAGACCTGTCCCCTAAAGCTCATATCAAGAGGATAACATCAGCGGCATATGCCAGGTTGGCTAACATATGAACGGCCTTTAGAAACTTGTGTAAGAAATCTTTCAGAACTTTGTATACCACATATGTCAGACCAATCCTGGAGTATGCGGCTCCAGCATGGAGTTCATATCTACTCAAGGATAAGACAAAACTGGAAAAGGTTCAGAGGTTGGCCAGCAGACTCGTACCCGAGCTGAGAGGTATGAGCCACGAGGAGAGACTACGGGAATTAAACCTCACGTCACTGGGTGACAGAAGAGTTAAAGGGGACATGATCACCACATGCAACATTCTCAGAAGAATTGATAGGGTAGATAAAGACAGATTATTTAACACAAGGGGCACACGCACACACACACCAGGGAACACAGGTGGAAATTGAGTGCCCAAATGAGCCATATAGACGTTAGAAAGAATTTTTTGCATTAAGTAGTGTTGTGGTGGAGGCTGATTCCATACACAGTTTCATATGTAGATATGATAGAGCCCAGTAGGCTCAGGAACCTGTACATTAGTTGATTGACAGTTGAGAGGCGGGACCAAATAGCCAGAGCTCAACCCCCGCAAGGAAACTAGGTGAATACAACTAGGTGAGTACACATAACCTTTATTTTAATCAATTTCACACAAAAATAAAAAGTAGTTATCAGAAACAAAAAAGTAAACACTGTTCATATATCCATATATTCCCAGTCCTTCCCAAGCGTTTGTCCGCCGTAGTCCCACAGTTGGTCCCAGACGTCCACCATCTTGCGCACGTAGGAGGCCGCGTCCTCCCAGTTTCCATCCCAGCCGTCTTCTAATTTTCTCCTCTTAGGGGCCGAGTCCGAACAGTCGAAATGTGAGATGAGTCTCTTACAGGAATACTCCGAGTACTCCATCTTGTCGGTGTTGATGGGAGGAAGGCTGCTGCTGGGAGACCTTAACCTGACTAGCATAGAGCCACTAAGGTACAATATATATCCGGGATGATCCAGAATATAGTTAAGGGGCTAAATATTGTCACGCCGCCAACCCTATTACCAACCACCATAGGCAGAGGTAAGTGGCCGTGTTCAGGCCACTTACCTAGAGCGTGTGCCCCTTGTGTTATATAGCCTGTCTATATCTACCCTATCAATTCCCTTGAGAATCTTGAATGTGGTGATCATGCCCCGCTATCTCTTCTCTCTTCCAACAACGTGAGATTTAATTCCCGTAGTCTCTCCTCGTAGCTCATGCCTCTCAGCTCGGGTAGTATTCTGGTGGCAAACCTTTGTGTGTGTGTGTGTGTATATATATGTGCCCGTCTATCTGTACGCCTGTGTGTGTGTGTGTGTGTGTGTGTGTGTGTGTGTGTGTGTGTGTGTGTGTGTGTGTGTGTGTGTGTGTGTGTGTGTGTGTGTGTGTGTGTGTGTGTGTGTGTGTGTGTGTGTGTGTACTCACCTATTTGTGCTTGCGGGGGTTGAGCTTTGGCTCTTTGGTCCCGCCTCGTCCCTTATTGTGTGTGTGTGTGTGTGTGTGTGTGTGTGTGTGTGTGTGTGTGTGTGTGTATGTGTGTGTGTATGCCAGCGCTTGTCTCTTCTCTCTCTCAACACACTATTTAATTCTTCCCTTATTTCAGGCTGTGAGTAGAGCCCGCCCCCTCTCTCTCTCTCTCTCTCTCTCTCTCTCTCTCTCTCTCTCTCTCTCTCTCTCTCTCTCTCTCTCTCTCTCTCTCTCTCTCTCTCCTCTCTCTCTCACTCTCTCTCAAATGGTTCCCCAACTTTTAACCCTTCATTACTCCCCCCTAACCCCCCCCCCCCGCTTGTCGTGTAGGAAACCTAACTCTTAATATATTGATATTTAATTGATTGAATTGAATTACACGAAGGACCATCCTATTTTTACTGAAAAGGGAAACAGATACGTAATGCAATAATAAGGACTAAGATACCAGTGCCTGTGGACAATGTAATTATTAAGAATTATTTGTTGAATATTAATGGACTGGAAGATTAATTTTTATTCAAGAGTTAAACCTTCCCAAACTTCACAATTGGGGGTTAATACTAGAAGTTGAGTTACTCCTAGTACACTTAATACAGGCTGGTTCTTCCCCGAGAGAAATTAGTAAGATTTAATAAGAGATATAATTTGTATAAGTATTTAGTAACTTGGTTAATAATAAGAGCCTATTATAGTAACTGTTAGACAAGAAAACTGTTCCTATCTAAAGTTCACGAGGCTATATTAAATCTCAACTATTTATAAGTAATTAAGGAATAAATCAAGGTAATATCAGCAACTTAGCTGTGACAGTGAACGGGGGCGTGGTTGGGTGATTGCGTCATCTACAACCTGCTGGAACACCTGACTTGCTAGCGTGGCGTGGCGTGGGACTTTGTCTCACCTCCGGCTGCTTCAACACACGCTGGAAACCCAATATAGTGTAAAGTTCGTTTACACACAATAAATTATATCATTATGGATTACTGGAAGGGCTATATTTAGTTCACTGGGAACATACTTGTAGATAGAGGAGGGAGCACGGTGTAACGATGGACTTAGGGTAAAGTTTGCATGTTGAGAGCTCTGAACATTATAACTGAACCACTTAACATTATTGTTGTCCACCGACGCAATCCTTGGATCGCTGATGGAGTAGTTATGCACTCTGGGGCCGATTAATAGCAAGGGCCGATCACATAGCTGACGAAAGCTTCACCTCTCTGTACCAACGGCCATCATGTCGTCTCGTGGTCAAAGCTTCGTAGTCAGTCCTTTCCTGCTCCTCCTCCTGCCTCAACCCTCTCCTCGTGCATGCGCAACATATTTTAGTAGAAACGGAAAATTGTTTTCCTTGTAATTACTCTACTAAATAAGTTAATGAGAATGAGGTTGCAATTATAGGGAGTTATATATTATTTAAATTCTCGTCAAATAATAATTATTATGAACAGTGTTTTTATTAAACGAGAAATTTCTGTTTCCTCCATGTTAAGTTAAGATAACAGAAAAACTGTTATATAGTGATCTTTTAGTTGATAACTCGTTGTTATTAGATCACTAGTTGTTATATTATCAGGTATTAATTCTTGTAAAGAATACTGACAAAAGGAGAGAATTTTTATATTGTATTTTCTTAAATAAAGATAAAAAAAAAGAATACTATTCAATTCTCTGGCATGTTGACGAAAATTATGTCTCTGCTGGATATTATCTGACGCAATACTGTCCCTCTATGTAGGAAGAATTTGGTAAATGACGTGCGGATGGGAAAATATTAATTTATGTTGATTCTACAAATTAGTAGGATTAGTATATACTATGCCTAGCATACAATGGTGATGTATTATGATACAATAATGATGTATTAGTGTTGGAAACTTTCCAACACCCCTCACAAACCAACATTCCGTCCCGATTCCCCATCCCTAGACCTCAACTTTACTCCATTCCTGTACCTCTTCTCTACTGTCATCCCCCACGACCTCCGACATCACTCCCCACCCCCCTTCCCACCTCTAACCTTCGCCCCTCCCGCTCTTAGGTCTCCTCTCCCGTCTGCTCACAACCTGTCCGGTACAGGGTCAGGTCATTACCACTACACAGCACTTGGAAGGGGTCAGGATAAGGATGTGGGATGGAACGGAGGAAAAGAATGGGAGTGATGGTATACGGGAGCTAGTTAATACTCTATTACCTTGATGGTCGACCATCACTGTAACCATCTACACTACACACCACCATCACTGTAACCATCTACACTACACACCACCATCATCACTACACACAACCATCATCACTGTACCATCTACATTACACACAACCTTCATCACTGTACCATCTACACTACACACAACCTTCATCACTGTTCCATCTACACTACACACAACCTTCATCACTGTACCATCTACACTACACACGACCATCACTGTAACCATCTACACTACACACGACCATCATCACTGTAACCATCTACACTACACACAACCATCATCACTGTAACCATCTACACTACACACGACCATCACTGTAACCATCTACACTACACACGACCATCATCACTGTAACCATCTACACTACACACAACCATCATCACTGTAACCATCTACACTACACACAATCTTCATCACTGTACCATCTACACTACACACCACCATCACTGTAACCATCTACACTACACACAACCATCACTGTAACCATCTACACTACACACAACCATCACTGTAACCATCTACACTACACACCACCATCATCACTGTAACCATCTACACTACACACAACCATCACTGAAAACATCTACACTACACACCACCATCATCACTGTAACCATCTACACTACACACCACCATCACTGTAACCATCTACACTACACACCACCATCACTGTAACTATCTACACTACACACAACCATCATCACTGTACCATCTACACTACACACAACCTTCATGTGCTGTGTAGATGGTTATCAGGATGGTAGTCTTGATGGTTTTGTGTAGTTACAACACCATCATCACTACACACGACCCTCATCAAAGTAACAATATTTTCTACTCACATCCATCTTCACTATAACCATCTTCACACGTCCATCATCACTGTAACTCAACACTACTCACAACCAGTGTCACTATAACCATGTACACCATACTATCCTTATGGTTCCAACTGAAGCCGTATCTCTCCACACACACACTGTAACAGTGTAGGTTACAGTGACTGGGTCACTGGAGCTGGAGGAGGCAGGAGTCACTATTTATCAGGAGAAATCGCCAAACCGTTACGACTATATGAGCACTGGGAAGGGGGTCAGGATAAGCATTTGGGATGGGAAGGGGTAAAGGAGTTTTGCCCAACCACTTGGACGGTCGGGGATTGAACGCCGACCTGCATGAAGCGAGACCGTCGCTCTACCGTCTAGCCCAAGTGGTTGGGTGAGCACACCGCAGCAAGCTCCTGGAATATCGAATTACTTAAGTATTGGGAACAGATTGGGGGCTACAGTGGTGTCCCAGGTTACATAAAGATTCAAGGAAGTGTAAAAGCAAAAAAATACAATAAACAAATAAAGATGAGTGAAAATAGCTGAGTTGGAAAAGTTTGTTTTTGTTCTAGAACAAAAACAAAGATGGCCACCACCACCACGGGGAATGTAAACACACCATTAGATGATTGTGGCAAAGGATTCTCACCACGAGATATAAGGAAAGGAGGTGTTTTTGGCAGGTTAGAGATAATTGAGGATATGCAAAAGAATGAAGAAAAAGTGCTTAAATTCTTAGAGAACAAAGGAGCTCTTAGGAGTGAGCTTTGCACTCTAAAAGGAAGTATTCTTCAGCAAGTTAAGAGTATTACTGCATTAACGGACAAGGTAACAAATTAGGAGGAGCAAATCAAGGAACTAGTGAAAGAAAATGAGGCGTGGAAAGTGAAGTGTGGTGACTTTGAAGAAGTAAACAAGAAAATAGACTCATATGGTGAACAACTCCAAGGGAGCCTGAGGGCTAATACAGAGTTAGGCAAGGATCTGCAACTGGAAACTTCATTGACAACTCACATAGAGGAGGTAATAAAGAACTAGAAAAGTATAAAGCAGAAATAAAAGAGACGTATGCCCAAGTTGTCAAAGAGAAAGAGACGATTAAGGAAAGGTGTTTGGAAGTCCTAACCAGAAATGATAAACAAGAAGTGGATCTTAGGCAAGCAATAAGGAAAGAACTGGTAACCAACAGTACACTGGTACAAAACACTGTAGGTAGAAGTAAGTCCATAATAATTTTTGGATGTTTATAGAAGGAAATTTCCTCTAGGGTGGACCGAGCATCAGAAAAGATGAAAATCATAGAAAAAATAGTAGGATTAGGAGAAGGCCTAAATTCAAAGGAGCATGTTAGTGATTTTAGGAAGGGGTTAGTTCAACAGAAACTGCGAGAGGGCCAGAGATCAAAAGACACAAGCATGGAATCATTATAGAAAGAGACCAAACTTCCAAACATACCAGCGATACAAAGATTCAAGAAACAACTACATGTTAGTAAGGAGAGAGGCAAAGGAACTTTGAGATCGGTATAGCAGACAAATGTAAATCAGATCCAGGACTTTTCTATAAATTCATTAAAAACAAGCTGTTGGTAAAGGATAATATTCATAGGTTGAAAATAAGGGACAGATACACGGAAAATGAAAAGGAAATGTGTGAAACATTAAACGAAAAGTGCCAAAGTGTGTTTGTACAAAATGAGATCCTCAGAGAACCAGACACAATAAGAATTCGAGAGAACAGCATAGAGCACAAAGATATTTTTAGAGACGAAGTTAAATAAATGCTCCTGGAGCTACTAGCATGGATGAAAATTTTTCTGATTGGTTGAAAAATGAGGGCAATGTATCGGACTAGAGAAACGTCACAAGTGGAGTACCACAGGGTTCAGTTCTTGCATCGGTAATGTTTATTGTCTTCATAAACGATCTACCAGATGGAATACAGAATTATATGAACATGTTTGCTGATGATGCTAAGATAAGAGGAAGGATAAGAAACTTATATGATTGTCAAGCCCTTCAAGAAGACCTGGACAAAATAAGTATATGGAGCACCACTTGGCAAATGGAATTTAACGTGAATAAAGGCCATGTTATGGAATGTGGAATAGGAGAACATAAACTCCACACAACCTATAAATTATGTAAGAAATCTTTAAAGAATTCTGATAAAGAAAGAGATCTAGGGGTGGTTCTAGATAGAAAACTATCACCTGAGGACCACATAAAGAATATTGTGCGAGGAGCCTATGCCACGCTTTCTAACTTCAGAATTGCTTTTAAATACATGGATGGGGAAATACTAAAGAAATTTTTCACGACTTTTGTTAGGCCAAAGCTAGAATATGCAGTGGTTGTGTGGTGCCCATATCTTAAGAAACACATCAACAAACTGGAAAAGGTGCAAAAACAAGCTACTAAGTGGCTCCCAGAACTGAAGGGCAAGAGCTACGAGGAGAGGTTAGAGGCATTAAATATGCCAAAACTAGAAGACAGAAGAAAAAGAGGTGATATGATCACTACTTACAAAATAGCAATAGGAATTGATAAAATTGATATGGAAGATTTCCTGAGACCTGGAAATTTAAGAACAAGAGGTCATAGATTTAAACTAACTAAACAAAGATGCCGAAGAAATATAAGAAAATTCACTTTCGCAAATAGAGTGGTTGTCGGTTGGAACAAGTTAAGTGCGAAGGTGGTGGTGGCCAAGACCGTCAGTAGTTTCAAAGCATTATATGACAAAGAGTGCTGGGAAGACAGGACACCACGAGCGTAGCTCTCATCCTGTAAATACACTTAGGTAATTGCACACACACGCACGCACACACACACACACACACAAACACACACACACACACACACACACACACACACACACACACACACACACACACACACACACACACACACACACACACACACACACACACACACACACACACACACACACACACACACACACACACACACACACACACAGTGGAAGTGGAAATAGATGAAATGTTCACACGTAATAATAACAGAAGGAGGGGACATGGGTGGAAACTGGAAACTCAGATGAGTCACAGGGATGTTAGGAAGTTTTCTTTTAGCATGAGAGTAGTGGAAAAATGGAATGCACTTGGGGAACATTTTGTGGAAGCAAACTCTATTCATACTTTTAAAGTTAGTATGATAGGGAAATGTGACAGGAGTCATTGCTGTAAACAACCGATGGCTGGAAAGGCGGTATCCAAGAGTCAATGCTTGATCCTGCAAGCACAAATAGGTGAGTACAAATAGGGGAATACACACACACACACACACATACACACACACACACACACCAAAATCCTCTGACACCTTGTTAACTATCTCACAGATCTTCACACTTATTGAACAGTTTTCCCCCATCAGCAGAACGCTCACCAAGAAGGGGACAAGAGAATGAACAAAAGAAAGTGAGCTTCAAGGCAATGTACAATAATATAAATGACATTACGAATAAAACAAGTTTACTTGGAGAATGGGCACTAGAAGAAAACCCAGACATAATAGCACTCACAGAAACAAAGCTATCGAAAACCATAACAAATGCAGTGTTTCCACAGGACTGCTATGTAGTGAGGAAAGAGAGAATGGAGAGGAGGAGGTCGTGCAGCTTTGCTGATGGGAAGAGGCTGAAATTTTTAAGAAAGGGTTATTCAGGGTTGTAAAGATTTCTGTGACTACATAACAGGTACCATAGCAATTGGAGGACAAAAAATTATAGTAGTAGTCATATATAACCATCCACCAAACGACAGAAGACCCAAACAGGAATATGATAGGAACAACATGGCCACCATCAATATAATAGAGAGAGCAGCTTCTGTAGCTAGCAGAAACAGGTCCAGACTACAAATTATGAGAGACTTCAACCACGGGAAAATAGATTGGGAGAATAGAGACCCACATGGAGGACCGAACACATGGAAAGCTAAGCTGCTGGACGTAGCAACAAGAAACTTTCTAAACCAACACATCAAGGGACCGACAAGAATGAGAGGAGAGGATGAACCAGCAATGCTCCATTTGATATTTCGCTAAATGTGTCGGATATAATGGAGGACAAGTGGGAAGCTCCCTTGGGAATGAGTGATCACAGTGTATTGATCTTTGAGTACCTGGTAGAGCTAGGAATTATCTTCCCAAAAAAGAACTGGGAAACAAAGGACTGGCAAACCGAAAGGGAAACTTGTTGGCTCCTCATGAACTATGAGGAGATGAGAAAATTCCTAAGGGATATACCATAGAAATCACAACTAAGTTCGTACATGACATGATGGGCTTTGTCACCCAAAAAGTGTCAGGAGGCAGTTAACAGGTTTATCCCGGCCCGACAGGAAAAAACCAAGAGGCAAAAAAAGAATCCATGGTTTAATAGTCCATGTATGAAAGCAAAGGAACTGAACAAAAGGGCGTGGAGGAAAATCCGAAATAACAGAACACCTGAAAACCAGAGAACAAGGAACGAGTATGTTAGTGTGAGAAGAGAAGCTGAGAAAAAATATGAAAATGATATAGCTAATAAAGCCAAGACCGAACCAAAGCTACTACACAGTTACATCAGGAGGAAAACAACAGTGAAGGAACAGGTGGTGAAACTTAAAACGGGTGAGGACAGGTATACA
The DNA here is from genome assembly GCF_040958095.1 of Procambarus clarkii. Taxonomy (NCBI): domain Eukaryota; kingdom Metazoa; phylum Arthropoda; class Malacostraca; order Decapoda; family Cambaridae; genus Procambarus; species Procambarus clarkii. The sequence goes on from NC_091167.1 coordinate 49,505,406, forward strand.
GAGAATGACAAAGAGGTGTGTAAAGAACTCAACAAGAGGTTCCAGGTGGTCTTCACAATAGAACAAGGAGAGGTCACGACGCTAGGAGAGGAAGCAGTAAACCAGGCGGCATTGGAATGGTATGAAATAACAAGAGATGAGGTTAAGAGGCACCTGTTGGATCTGGACGTGAGAAAGGCTGTTGGCCCGGACAGAATCTGACCATGGGTATTGAAAGAATGTGCAGGAGCGCTTTGCCTGCAGTTAGGGGTGAGACCTCAGATTGGAGTGAAATCACCAGTGGAGTCCCACAGGGCTCTGTACTCGGACCTATCCTGTTTCTGATATACGTAAATGATCTCCCAGAGGGTATTGACTCATTCCTCTCTATGTTTGCTGACGACGCCCAAATTATGAGAAAGATTAAGACAAAGATGGACAGCTTAATGGTTCAAGAAGACCTGGACAAGCTGCAGGAATGGTCCAACAAATGGTTTTTAGAGTTTAACTCAAGCAACTGTAATGTAATGAAGATAGGTGTAGGGAACAGGAGACCAGATACAAGATATCATTTGGGAGAGAGAGAAAGACCTGGGGGTTAATATCACGCCAGACCTGTCCCCTGAAGCTCATATCAAGAGGATAAACTCAGCGGCATATGCCAGGTTGGCTAACATAAGAACGGCCTTTAGAAGCTCCAGCATGGAGTCCATATCTACTCAAGGATAAGACTAAATTGGAAAAGGTTCAAAGGTTTGCCACCAGACTAGTACCCGAGCTGAGAGGTAAGAGCTACAAGGAGAGGAGATAACGAGAATTAAACCTCACGTCACTGGGTGACAGAAGAGTTTGAGGGGACATGAGAACCACATGCAAGATTCTCAGAGGAATTGATAGGGTAGATAAAGACAGATTATTTAACACAAGGTCACACACACACACACACTAGGGAACACAGGTGGAAATTGAGTGCCCAAATGAGCCATAAAGACGTTAGAAAGAATTTTTTCAATATCAGAGTAGTAGAGAAATGGAATGCATTAGGCAGTGATGTGGTGGAGGCTGATTCCATACACAGTTTCAAATGTAGATATGATAGAGCCCAGTAGGCTCAGGAACCTGTACATCAGTTGATTGACAGTTGAGAGGCGGGACCAAATAGCCAGAGCTCAACCCCCGCAAGGACAACTAGGTGAATACAACTAGGTGAGTACGCATATCCTTTATTTTAATCAATTTCACAAAAAATAAGAAGTAATTATCAGAAACAAAAAAATAAACAGTGTTCATATATCCATATATTCCCAGTCCTTCCCAAGCGTTTGTCCGCCGTAGTCCCACAGTTGGTCCCAGACGTCCACCATCTTGCGCACGTAGGAGGCCGCGTCCTCCCAGTTTCCATCCCAGCCGTCTTCTAATTTTCTCCTCTTAGGGGCCGAGTCCGAACAGTCGAAATGTGAGATGAGTCTCTTACAGGAATACTCCGAGTACTCCATCTTGTCGGTGTTGATGGGAGGAAGGCTGCTGCTGGGAGACCTTAACCTGACTAGCATAGAGCCACTAAGGTACAATATATATCCGGGATGATCCAGAATATAGTTAACGGGCTAAATATTGTCACGCCGCCAACCCTATTACCAACCACCATAGGCAGAGGTAAGTGGCCGTGTTCTACTCAGATATTGTATAAGAGAGGGGGGAGGGGAGAGAAAGAGGGGAGAGAGGGAGAAAGAGGGAAGAGGGAGAAAGAGCGGAGGGGGGGGGGGGGGAGGAGGGGGGGGGGAGGAGGGGGGGGAGGAGGGGGGGAGAGACAAGGATGCAGCCGGGTTCCCCCTTATATATATATAAAAGATTGTTTTTTATTTTCATGGGAGGGGCGAGGGGTAGCTTAGAGAGAGAGGGGGGGGGGGGGTGAGGGGGGAAGGGTGGTGAGGAAAATGGTGGAGATTAGAGTTAAGAGAAAGAAGGAGGAAGAGGATAAACAGGGAGAGAGGAGAGGTTGGGAAGGGGTTGGAGGGAAGATGAAGGAGGAAGACGAGTTCATTCAGTCATTCGTTCATAGAGGAGTTTTTGGTGATAATAATAAATGCTATTATTGATGTGTTTTATTCAATGTAAAGACAATATATATATATATATATATATATATATATATATATATATATATATATATATATATATATATATATATATATATATAATCTGGGTCTTCAAAATAAATAAATCAATAACCCTCAAGTTGACTATTTCCGTAACAGCATGCACTCCTGTATGCTAATCCCCACAATCACCAAGCCCACCCGAGTCAAACATCTGCCACTACCCTGGATCACTTATGGACTAATATAACAGCTCCCCTTACATCTGGTATGACCTATGCCAGAACAACTGACCACTATCCTACCTTCCTCATAGCAAACATGGACACAATACCACCAGAAAGCAAGAAACTCTCATTCAGACTACACAGTGAATTAGCTTTAGGCAATCTCTCTAATGCACTTCACAATATTAACTGGGAATCTAAATTCAATAATACACAGGATATAAACTCATTAACTAATCTCTTTCTCTCCAAAACTCTAAGCCTCTACAACACTCACTGTCCCCTCCTTACCAAACAAGTAACTGACAGAAGAAAAAACAATCCGTGGCTCACAAGTGGCATAATCAAATCAATCAACAAAAAACATGAATATGAAAAGAAATTTAGGATTGGCCTAGTTACAAAGGAAGTAGTAAAAAGGTACTCATTAGTGCTTACCAATATCATAAGAAAAGCTAAACTATCATATTATGAGACTAGATTCAAAGAAGCAAAAGGCAACATGAAATGCACATGGAATTCCATCTATAATATCCTAGGAACAAAACAACACTCCCACAACCAGATAACACTCTCTAAGGATTGCTTTACACCGTCAACTGATTTAGAAATGGCAAATGAATTTAATAGCTTCTTTTCATCGGTTGGTGCTAACCTTGCCAGTAAAATCCCACAGACTCAGACACATATCAACACATATGTCTCAGGCAGCTATCCAAACTCTCTTCTTCTTTCACCAGTCAGCCCGACAGATGTTGTGTCCATTATACACTCTTTAAAAACCAAAGCTGGGAACATCAGTGAAATCCCATCCATTGTATACAAGAGCGCCTCCCATGCCCTTGCGCCACCTATAGCTCTGCTGTTCAACAAATCCCTTGAGTGTCAAACCTTCCCTGATATCCTTAAAAACGCAAGAGTAACGCCAGTTCATAAAGGAGGTAATCCGCAGACATAAACAATTATAGACCAATATCAAACCTACCCATACTATCAAAAATATTTGAAAAAATTATTTACAAACAGCTCTACTCCTATCTCGTAAAACTCGACATTCTTAGCCCGTGTCAGTTTGGCTTCCGCTCCCAAAAGAGTACCAACGATGCAATTATTAGTCTTCTTGATATAATTTACTCAGCCCTTGACAAAAATGAGTTTCCGATTGGACTCTTCATTGACCTGAGAAAGGCCTTTGACACTGTTAATCACAATTACCTCTTACGTAAACTCCATCATTATGGAATCCGAGGCCATGCACTGGACTATATCCAGTCCTATCTTAGTGATAGACACCAATGTGTAACCATCAATAATATAACCTCTCCCACTCTACCAATAACCGTTGGAGTGCCACAGGGCAGCATTTTGGGACCTCTCCTATTTCTGATATACATCAATGATCTGCCTAATGTCTCTACCATTCTGAAACCTATTTTGTTTGCTGATGATACTACCCTCATCTACTCTAACCCCAACCCACATACACTAAATGATGTTGTTAATAATGAACTAAAAAAAGTCCACTTATGGATGTCAACCAATAAACTAACACTTAATATAGAAAAGACCTACTACACCTTATTTGGAAGGAAATCTACAAATGTAATTCAGCTTCAGATAGATAATGTAAACATTAGCAATAAAAATTATGGAAAGTTTCTTGGCCTATTCCTAAACAAGAGACTCAACTTCAGCACCCACATACAACACATAACTAAGAAAGTCTCTAAAACAGTTGGAATACTCTCCAAAATCAGATATTATGTACCTAAATCTACGGGCTCACCATAGCCCGTGTTACTTGGAACTTTTTGTTCCAGGTAGCGAATCTTTAACAACAACAACAACAAACCTAACTCTGGTCTCATCTCTCTATATTATGCACTAATCTATCCCTATCTTAATTATGGTATCTGTGCATGGGGTTCAACCACTGCAAACCACCTCAAGTCCATCATCACCCAGCAAAAATCTGCTATCAGAATAATAACAAATTCTGCTTTCAGACAACACTCAGCCCCCTTGTTTAACTCCCTAAACATGCTATCTTCTTGCGGTTATCTTGCGATGATTTCGGGGCTTTTAGTGTCCCCGCGGCCCGGTCCTCGACCAGGCCTCCACCCCCAGGAAGCAGCCCGTGACAGCTGACTAACACCCAGGTACCTAATTTACTGCTAGGTAACAGGGGCATAGGGTGAAAGAAACTCTGCCCATTGTGTCTCGCCGGTGCCTGGGATCGAACCCAGGACCACAGGATCACCAGTCCCGCGTGCTGTCCGCTCGGCCGACCGGCTCCCTATAAGCTAAATTATGCTAAACATAATCTCACTCCACAAATTCTCTTGTGTCAACTACATTTACAAAACCCTGTTCTTAAATGCAAATCCTGCTCTGAAACTCTCCCTGGACAGATGTAATAGGACCCATTATCACCACACCAGAAATAAATATCTCTTTGATATCCCCAGAGTCAAACTTAATCTATGTAAACACTCTATGCAAATAAAGGGACCCAGTATATGGAACTCACTCCCTAATGAATTGAAAAGCTGTCCAACTTTTGCGTCATTCAAAAACAAAACTGAAAAGTACCTAATTTCATCTGCATAGTTTTTTACCTTTTGCTTGAAAATTGCATTGTATCTATTGCTACCCAATCTCCCAATCATTATGTACCCAATCCAAACCTCTTTACCATTGTGATCATTGCTGTCTTCTTATATGTGCTATCAATCTGCTGTATGGTGTCTGTTAATCTTGTTTAAATTACCAATCAAGTTGTCAATGTAATCAATCAGAGCTTTAATATACCAATGTGCTTTAATATAATTACTATTCTCTCACAGCTCATTTTTTTTCTTGCAAAGTATCTGTTATCATTTTATTAACTCTGCTAGAATTTACCTATTAAAAATTATCTGTTAGATTAAGGACCTGCCCGAAACGCTGCGCGTACTAGTGGCTTTACAAGATTGTAAATACTATGCTATGTATTCTCTCTAACCCAATGTACCTTCTTGAATATAAATATAAATATGTATATATATATATATATATATATATATATATATATATATATATATATATATATATATATATATATATATATATATTATATATATATGTGTGTGTGTGTGTGTGTGTGTGTGTGTGTGTGTGTGTGTGTGTGTGTGTGTGTGTGTGTGTGTGTGTGTGTGTGTGTGTGTTGTTGAATATGACCGAAAAGGTAAGAATAATAATTCTAATATTACTAATTACAGATGTAGGGATGATTAGGGTAGGGATGATTAATAACGTCATCCCTACAGACAAAAATTAGAAAAATACAATTGATAATTTATTATAAAACAAAAAAAACGGCCAATCTACTCATGAAAAACTCGCCAGACACCAAGCAGAACGCTTTGAAGGAGACTAACATTGTCTATGCCTTTAAATGCCCATTTGGGGACTGTAAGCCCCAAAGAACTCATTATATAGGCAAGACAACAACGTCTCTTTCTAGTCGACTAACAATGCATAAGCAACAGTGAGCCATCAAGGAACACATAATCTCTTCTCACAACCAGACCATCACCAGAGAAATCTTAACAAACAACACTGAAATCATCGATAGGTACAGCGATAGCAGGCGGCTTGACATCAGCGAGGCACTACACATCAAAATGTCAACACCAACAATCAACAGCCAATTAATGCACAACTATATTCTACCTACTTCAAGTCCCCGAACCAATATGGAAGCAGCAACAGGAAGTATGGGCCAATAGACCTTCTGCAGTTACTTCCATTCATATGTTCCCTTATCCAATTTATACCCATTGTTTCGTGTTTTGTCTTGTGTTTGACACCTCACCCAAAACTTTTGTATCATATCACCTCATCCAATAGAGTATAAGTACGAAGAATTTGTGTGTAAATTAAGTCTGAAAATGTAATACAAAATTACGAAACGCGTTCAGGCGTCACACAATTAAAAAATGAATTTCGGAGAATTGTTATTTTTATTACCACCGACAGTGAAGAAAAACATTATAAATATTGAGAAGATTCGAGGTAGAATTATTATTCTTACCTTTTCCGTCATATTCAACAACATATGTTTACAAGAAAGCCTGCTACCAAAATATACTAATATATATATATATATATATATATATATATATATATATATATATATATATATATATATATATATATATATATATATATATATATAATGTATGTATATATATATGTGAACAAGCCTGAATGGTCCCCAGGACAATATGCAACTGAAAACTCACACCCCAGAAGTGACTCGAACCCATACTCCCAGGAGCAACGCAACTGGTATGTACAAGACGCCTTAATCCACTTGACCATCACGACCGGACATAATGAGGTGATAGCCGAGGCTATTTGAACCACACCACCGCCGGTACTCGGATAGTAATCTTGGGCATAGCATTTTACCAAATCACCTCATTCTTTGGGGCATACGTGAGGAACACAAATGCGAACAAGCCTGAATGGTCCCCAGGACAATATGCAACTGAAAACTCACACCCCAGAAGTGACTCGAACCCATACTCCCAGGAGCAACGCAACTGGTATGTACAAGACGCCTTAATCCACTTGACCATCACGACCGGACATAATGAGGTGATAGCCGAGGCTATTTGAACCACCCCACCGCCGGCACTCGGATAGTAATCTTGGGCATAGCATTTTACCAAATCACCTCATTCTTTGGGGCACACGTGAGGAACACAAATGCGAACAAGCCTGAATGGTCCCCAGGACAATATGCAACTGAAAACTCACACCCCAGAAGTGACTCGAACCCATACTCCCAGGAGCAACGCAACTGGTATGTACAAGATGCCTTAATCCACTTGACCATCACGACCGGACATAATGAGGTGATAGCCGAGGCTATTTGAACGTGATGGTCGTGATGGTCAAGTGGATTAAGGCGTCTTGTACATACCAGTTGCGTTGCTCCTGGGAGTATGGGTTCGAGTCACTTCTGGGGTGTGAGTTTTCAGTTGCATATTGTCCTGGGGACCATTCAGGCTTGTTCGCATTTGTGTTCCTCACGTGTGCCCCAAAGAATGAGGTGATTTGGTAAAATGCTATGCCCAAGATTACTATCCGAGTGCCGGCGGTGGGGTGGTTCAAATAGCCTCGGCTATCACCTCATTATGTCCGGTCGTGATGGTCAAGTGGATTAAGGTGTCTTGTACATACCAGTTGCGTTGCTCCTGGGAGTATGGGTTCGAGTCACTTCTAGGGTGTGAGTTTTCAGTTGCATATTGTCCTGGGGACCATTCAGGCTTGTTCGCATTTGTGTTCCTCACGTGTGCCCCAAAGAATGAGGTGATTTGGTAAAATGCTATGCCCAAGATTACTATCCGAGTGCCGGCGGTGGTGTGGTTCAAATAGCCTCGGCTATCACCTCATTATGTCCGGTCGTGATGGTCAAGTGGATTAAGGCGTCTTGTACATACCAGTTGCGTTGCTCCTGGGAGTATGGGTTCGAGTCACTTCTGGGGTGTGAGTTTTCAGTTGCATATTGTCCTGGGGACCATTCAGGCTTGTTCGCATTTGTGTTCCTCACGTGTGCCCCAAAGAATGAGGTGATTTGGTAAAATGCTATGCCCAAGATTACTATCCGAGTGCCGGCGGTGGGGTGGTTCAAATAGCCTCGGCTATCACCTCATTATGTCCGGTCGTGATGGTCAAGTGGATTAAGGCGTCTTGTACATACCAGTTGCGTTGCTCCTGGGAGTATGGGTTCGAGTCACTTCTGGGGTGTGAGTTTTCAGTTGCATATTGTCCTGGGTACCATTCAGGCTTGTTTGCATTTGTGTTCCTCACGTGTGCCCCAAAGAATGAGGTGATTTGGTAAAATGCTATGCCCAAGATTACTATCCGAGTGCCGGCGGTGGGGTGGTTCAAATAGCCTCGGCTATCACCTCATTATGTCCGGTCGTGATGGTCAAGAGGATTAAGGCGTCTCGTACATACCAGTTGCGTTGCTCCTGGGAGTATGGGTTCGAGTCACTTCTGGGGTGTGAGTTTTCAGTTGCATATTGTCCTGGGGACCAGTCAGGCTTGTTCGCATTTGTGTTCCTCACGTGTGCCCCAAAGAATGAGGTGATTTGGTAAAATGCTATGCCCAAGATTACTATCCGAGTGCCGGCGGTGGGGTGGTTCAAATAGCCTCGGCTATCACCTCATTATGTCCGGTCGTGATGGTCAAGTGGATTAAGGTGTCTTGTACATACCAGTTGCGTTGCTCCTGGGAGTATGGGTTCGAGTCACTTCTGGGGTGTGAGTTTTCAGTTGCATATTGTCCTGGGGACCATTCAGGCTTGTTCGCATTTATGTTCCTCACGTGTGCCCCAAAGAATGAGGTGATTTGGTAAAATGCTATGCCCAAGATTACTATCCGAGTGCCGGCGGTGGGGTGGTTCAAATAGCCTCGGCTATCACCTCATTATGTCCGGTCGTGATGGTCAAGAGGATTAAGGCGTCTCGTACATACCAGTTGCGTTGCTCCTGGGAGTATGGGTTCGAGTCACTTCTGGGGTGTGAGTTTTCAGTTGCATATTGTCCTGGGGACCAGTCAGGCTTGTTCGCATTTGTGTTCCTCACGTGTGCCCCAAAGAATGAGGTGATTTGGTAAAATGCTATGCCCAAGATTTCTATCCGAGTGCCGGCGGTGGGGTGGTTCAAATAGCCTCGGCTATCACCTCATTATGTCCGGTCGTGATGGTCAAGTGGATTAAGGTGTCTTGTACATACCAGTTGCGTTGCTCCTGGGAGTATGGGTTCGAGTCACTTCTGGGGTGTGAGTTTTCAGTTGCATATTGTCCTGGGGACCATTCAGGCTTGTTCGCATTTGTGTTCCTCACGTGTGCCCCAAAGAATGAGGTGATTTGGTAAAATGCTATGCCCAAGATTACTATCCGAGTGCCGGCGGTGGGGTGGTTCAAATAGCCTCGGCTATCACCTCATTATGTCCGGTCGTGATGGTCAAGTGGATTAAGGCGTCTTGTACATACCAGTTGCGTTGCTCCTGGGAGTATGGGTTCGAGTCACTTCTGGGGTGTGAGTTTTCAGTTGCATATTGACCTGGGGACCATTCAGGCTTGTTCGCATTTGTGTTCCTCACGTGTGCCCCAAAGAATGAGGTGATTTGGTAAAATGCTATGCCCAAGATTACTATCCGAGTGCCGGCGGTGGGGTGGTTCAAATAGCCTCGGCTATCACCTCATTATGTCCGGTCGTGATGGTCAAGAGGATTAAGGCGTCTTGTACATACCAGTTGCGTTGCTCCTGGGAGTATGGGTTCGAGTCACTTCTGGGGTGTGAGTTTTCAGTTGCATATTGTCCTGGGGACCATTCAGGCTTGTTCGCATTTGTGTTCCTCACGTGTGCCCCAAAGAATGAGGTGATTTGGTAAAATGCTATGCCCAAGATTACTATCCGAGTGCCGGCGGTGGGGTGGTTCAAATAGCCTCGGCTATCACCTCATTATGTCCGGTCGTGATGGTCAAGTGGATTAAGGCGTCTTGTACATACCAGTTGCATTGCTCCTGGGAGTATGGGTTCGAGTCACTTCTGGGGTGTGAGTTTTCAGTTGCATATTGTCCTGGGGACCATTCAGGCTTGTTCGCATTTGTGTTCCTCACGTGTGCCCCAAAGAATGAGGTGATTTGGTAAAATGCTATGCCCAAGATTACTATCCGAGTGCCGGCGGTGGGTTGGTTCAAATAGCCTCGGCTATCACCTCATTATGTCCGGTCGTGATGGTCAAGTGGATTAAGGCGTCTTGTACATACCAGTTGCGTTGCTCCTGGGAGTATGGGTTCGAGTCACTTCTGGGGTGTGAGTTTTCAGTTGCATATTGTCCTGGGGACCATTCAGGCTTGTTCGCATTTGTGTTCCTCACGTGTGCCCCAAAGAATGAGGTGATTTGGTAAAATGCTATGCCCAAGATTACTATCCGAGTGCCGGCGGTGGGGTGGTTCAAATAGCCTCGGCTATCACCTCATTATGTCCGGTCGTGATGGTCAAGTGGATTAAGGCGTCTTGTACATACCAGTTGCGTTGCTCCAGGGAGTATGGGTTCGAGTCACTTCTGGGGTGTGAGTTTTCAGTTGCATATTGTCCTGGGGACCATTCAGGCTTGTTCGCATTTGTGTTCCTCACGTGTGCCCCAAAGAATGAGGTGATTTGGTAAAATGCTATGCCCAAGATTACTATCCGAGTGCCGGCAGTGGGGTGGTTCAAATAGCCTCGGCTATCACCTGATTATGTCCGGTCGTGATGGTCAAGTGGATTAAGGCGTCTTGTACATACCAGTTGCGTTGCTCCTGGGAGTATGGGTTCGAGTCACTTCTGGGGTGTGAGTTTTCAGTTGCATAATGTCCTGGGGACCATTCAGGCTTGTTCGCATTTGTGTTCCTCACGTGTGCCCCAAAGAATGAGGTGATTTGGTAAAATGCTATGCCCAAGATTACTATACGAGTGCCGGCGGTGGGGTGGTTCAAATAGCCTCGGCTATCACCTCATTATGTCCGGTCGTGATGGTCAAGTGGATTAAGGCGTCTTGTACATACCAGTTGCGTTGCTCCTGGGAGTATGGGTTCGAGTCACTTCTGGGGTGTGAGTTTTCAGTTGCATATTGTCCTGGGGACCATTCAGGCTTGTTCGCATTTGTGTTCCTCACGTGTGCCCCAAAGAATGAGGTGATTTGGTAAAATGCTATGCCCAAGATTACTATCCAAGTGCCGGCGGTGGGGTGGTTCAAATAGCCTCGGCTATCACCTCATTATGTCCGGTCGTGATGGTCAAGTGGATTAAGGCGTCTTGTACATACCAGTTGCGTTGCTCCTGGGAGTATGGGTTCGAGTCACTTCTGGGGTGTGAGTTTTCAGTTGCATATTGTCCTGGGGACCATTCAGGCTTGTTCGCATTTGTGTTCCTCACGTGTGCCCCAAAGAATGAGGTGATTTGGTAAAATGCTATGCCCAAGATTACTATCCGAGTGCCGGCGGTGGGGTGGTTCAAATAGCCTCGGCTATCACCTCATTATGTCCGGTCGTGATGGTCAAGTGGATTAAGGCGTCTTGTACATACCAGTTGCGTTGCTCCTGGGAGTATGGGTTCGAGTCACTTCTGGGGTGTGAGTTTTCAGTTGCATATTGTCCTGGGGACCATTCAGGCTTGTTCGCATTTGTGTTCCTCACGTGTGCCCCAAAGAATGAGGTGATTTGGTAAAATGCTATGCCCAAGATTACTATCCGAGTGCCGGCGGTGGGGTGGTTCAAATAGCCTCGGCTATCACCTCATTATGTCCGGTCGTGATGGTCAAGTGGATTAAGGCGTCTTGTACATACCAGTTGCGTTGCTCCTGGGAGTATGGGTTCGAGTCACTTCTGGGGTGTGAGTTTTCAGTTGCATATTGTCCTGGGGACCATTCAGGCTTGTTCGCATTTGTGTTCCTCACGTGTGCCCCAAAGAATGAGGTGATTTGGTAAAATGCTATGCCCAAGATTACTATCCAAGTGCCGGCGGTGGGGTGGTTCAAATAGCCACGGCTATCACCTCATTATGTCCGGTCGTGATGGTCAAGTGGATTAAGGCGTCTTGTACATACCAGTTGCGTTGCTCCTGGGAGTATGGGTTCGAGTCACTTCTGGGGTGTGAGTTTTCAGTTGCATATTGTCCTGGGGACCATTCAGGCTTGTTCGCATTTGTGTTCCTCACGTGTGCCCCAAAGAATGAGGTGATTTGGTAAAATGCTATGCCCAAGATTACTATCCGAGTGCCGGCGGTGGGGTGGTTCAAATAGCCTCGGCTATCACCTCATTATGTCCGGTCGTGATGGTCAAGTGGATTAAGGCGTCTTGTACATACCAGTTGCGTTGCTCCTGGGAGTATGGGTTCGAGTCACTTCTGGGGTGTGAGTTTTCAGTTGCATATTGTCCTGGGGACCATTCAGGCTTGTTCGCATTTGTGTTCCTCACGTGTGCCCCAAAGAATGAGGTGATTTGGTAAAATGCTATGCCCAAGATTACTATCCGAGTGCCGGCGGTGGGGTGGTTCAAATAGCCTCGGCTATCACCTCATTATGTCCGGTCGTGATGGTCAAGTGGATTAAGGCGTCTTGTACATACCAGTTGCGTTGCTCCTGGGAGTATGGGTTCGAGTCACTTCTGGGGTGTGAGTTTTCAGTTGCATATTGTCCTGGGGACCATTCAGGCTTGTTCGCATTTGTGTTCCTCACGTGTGCCCCAAAGAATGAGGTGATTTGGTAAAATGCTATGCCCAAGATTACTATCCGAGTGCCGGCGGTGGGGTGGTTCAAATAGCCTCGGCTATCACCTCATTATGTCCGGTCGTGATGGTCAAGTGGATTAAGGCGTCTTGTACATACCAGTTGCGTTGCTCCTGGGAGTATGGGTACGAGTCACTTCTGGGGTGTGAGTTTTCAGTTGCATATTGTCCTGGGGACCATTCAGGCTTGTTCACATTTGTGTTCCTCACGTAAGCCCCAAAGAATGAGGTGATTTGGTAAAATGCTATGCCCAAGATTACTATATGAGTGCCGGCGGTGGGGTGGTTCAAATAGCCTCGGCTATCACCTCATTATGTCCGGTCGTGATGGTCAAGTGGATTAAGGTGTCTTATACATACCAGTTGCGTTGCTCCTGGGAGTATGGGTTCGAGTCACTTCTGGGGTGTGAGTTTTCAGTTGCATATTGTCCTGGGGACCATTCAGGCTTGTTCGCATTTGTGTTCCTCACGTGTGCCCCAAAGAATGAGGTGATTTGGTAAAATGCTATGCCCAAGATTACTATCCGAGTGCCGGCGGTGGGGTGGTTCAAATAGCCTCGGCTATCACCTCATTATGTCCGGTCGTGATGGTCAAGTGGATTAAGGCGTCTTGTACATACCAGTTGCGTTGCTCCTGGGAGTATGGGTACGAGTCACTTCTGGGGTGTGAGTTTTCAGTTGCATATTGTCCTGGGGACCATTCAGGCTTGTTCGCATTTGTGTTCCTCACGTGTGCCCCAAAGAATGAGGTGATTTGGTAAAATGCTATGCCCAAGATTACTATCCGAGTGCCGGCGGTGGGGTGGTTCAAATAGCCTCGGCTATCACCTCATTATGTCCGGTCGTGATGGTCAAGTGGATTAAGGCGTCTTGTACATACCAGTTGCGTTGCTCCTGGGAGTATGGGTTCGAGTCACTTCTGGGGTGTGAGTTTTCAGTTGCATATTGTCCTGGGGACCATTCAGGCTTGTTCGCATTTGTGTTCCTCACGTGTGCCCCAAAGAATGAGGTGATTTGGTAAAATGCTATGCCCATGATTACTATCCGAGTGCCGGCGGTGGGGTGGTTCAAATAGCCTCGGCTATCACCTCATTATGTCCGGTCGTGATGGTCAAGTGGATTAAGGCGTCTTGTACATACCAGTTGCGTTGCTCCTGGGAGTATGGGTACGAGTCACTTCTGGGGTGTGAGTTTTCAGTTGCATATTGTCCTGGGGACCATTCAGGCTTGTTCGCATTTGTGTTCCTCACGTGTGCCCCAAAGAATGAGGTGATTTGGTAAAATGCTATGCCCAAGATTACTATCCGAGTGCCGGCGGTGGGGTGGTTCAAATAGCCTCGGCTATCACCTCATTATGTCCGGTCGTGATGGTCAAGTGGATTAAGGCGTCTTGTACATACCAGTTGCGTTGCTCCTGGGAGTATGGGTTCGAGTCACTTCTGGGGTGTGAGTTTTCAGTTGCATATTGTCCTGGGGACCATTCAGGCTTGTTCGCATTTGTGTTCCTCACGTGTGCCCCAAAGAATGAGGTGATTTGGTAAAATGCTATGCCCAAGATTACTATCCGAGTGCCGGCGGTGGGGTGGTTCAAATAGCCTCGGCTATCACCTCATTATGTCCGGTCGTGATGGTCAAGTGGATTAAGGCGTCTTGTACATACCAGTTGCGTTGCTCCTGGGAGTATGGGTACGAGTCACTTCTGGGGTGTGAGTTTTCAGTTGCATATTGTCCTGGGGACCATTCAGGCTTGTTCGCATTTGTGTTCCTCACGTGTGCCCCAAAGAATGAGGTGATTTGGTAAAATGCTATGCCCAAGATTACTATCCGAGTGCCGGCGGTTGGGTGGTTCAAATAGCCTCGGCTATCACCTCATTATGTCCGGTCGTGATGGTCAAGTGGATTAAGGCGTCTTGTACATACCAGTTGCGTTGCTCCTGGGAGTATGGGTTCGAGTCACTTCTGGGGTGTGAGTTTTCAGTTGCATATTGTCCTGGGGACCATTCAGGCTTGTTCGCATTTGTGTTCCTCACGTGTGCCCCAAAGAATGAGGTGATTTGGTAAAATGCTATGCCCAAGATTACTATCCGAGTGCCGGCGGTGGGGTGGTTCAAATAGCCTCGGCTATCACCTCATTATGTCCGGTCGTGATGGTCAAGTGGATTAAGGCGTCTTGTACATACCAGTTGCGTTGCTCCTGGGAGTATGGGTACGAGTCACTTCTGGGGTGTGAGTTTTCAGTTGCATATTGTCCTGGGGACCATTCAGGCTTGTTCGCATTTGTGTTCCTCACGTGTGCCCCAAAGAATGAGGTGATTTGGTAAAATGCTATGCCCAAGATTACTATCCGAGTGCCGGCGGTGGGGTGGTTCAAATAGCCTCGGCTATCACCTCATTATGTCCGGTCGTGATGGTCAAGTGGATTAAGGCGTCTTGTACATACCAGTTGCGTTGCTCCTGGGAGTATGGGTTCGAGTCACTTCTGGGGTGTGAGTTTTCAGTTGCATATTGTCCTGGGGACCATTCAGGCTTGTTCGCATTTGTGTTCCTCACGTGTGCCCCAAAGAATGAGGTGATTTGGTAAAATGCTCTGCCCAAGATTACTATCCGAGTGCCGGCGGTGGGGTGGTTCCAATAGCCTCGGCTATCACCTCATTATGTCCGGTCGTGATGGTCAAGTGGATTAAGGCGTCTTGTACATACCAGTTGCGTTGCTCCTGGGAGTATGGGTTCGAGTCACTTCTGGGGTGTGAGTTTTCAGTTGCATATTGTCCTGGGGACCATTCAGGCTTGTTCGCATTTGTGTTCCTCACGTGTGCCCCAAAGAATGAGGTGATTTGGTAAAATGCTATGCCCAAGATTACTATCCGAGTGCCGGCGGTGGGGTGGTTCAAATAGCCTCGGCTATCACCTCATTATGTCCGGTCGTGATGGTCAAGTGGATTAAGGCGTCTTGTACATACCAGTTGCGTTGCTCCTGGGAGTATGGGTACGAGTCACTTCTGGGGTGTGAGTTTTCAGTTGCATATTGTCCTGGGGACCATTCAGGCTTGTTCGCATTTGTGTTCCTCACGTGTGCCCCAAAGAATGAGGTGATTTGGTAAAATGCTATGCCCAAGATTACTATCCGAGTGCCGGCGGTGGGGTGGTTCAAATAGCCTCGGCTATCACCTCATTATGTCCGGTCGTGATGGTCAAGTGGATTAAGGCGTCTTGTACATACCAGTTGCGTTGCTCCTGGGAGTATGGGTTCGAGTCACTTCTGGGGTGTGAGTTTTCAGTTGCATATTGTCCTGGGGACCATTCAGGCTTGTTCGCATTTGTGTTCCTCACGTGTGCCCCAAAGAATGAGGTGATTTGGTAAAATGCTATGCCCAAGATTACTATCCGAGTGCCGGCGGTGGGGTGGTTCAAATAGCCTCGGCTATCACCTCATTATGTCCGGTCGTGATGGTCAAGTGGATTAAGGCGTCTTGTACATACCAGTTGCGTTGCTCCTGGGAGTATGGGTTCGAGTCACTTCTGGGGTGTGAGTTTTCAGTTGCATATTGTCCTGGGGACCATTCAGGCTTGTTCGCATTTGTGTTCCTCACGTGTGCCCCAAAGAATGAGGTGATTTGGTAAAATGCTATGCCCAAGATTACTATCCGAGTGCCGGCGGTGGGGTGGTTCAAATAGCCTCGGCTATCACCTCATTATGTCCGGTCGTGATGGTCAAGTGGATTAAGGCGTCTTGTACATACCAGTTGCGTTGCTCCTGGGAGTATGGGTTCGAGTCACTTCTGGGGTGTGAGTTTTCAGTTGCATATTGTCCTGGGGACCATTCAGGCTTGTTCGCATTTGTGTTCCTCACGTGTGCCCCAAAGAATGAGGTGATTTGGTAAAATGCTATGCCCAAGATTACTATCCGAGTGCCGGCGGTGGGGTGGTTCAAATAGCCTCGGCTATCACCTCATTATGTCCGGTCGTGATGGTCAAGTGGATTAAGGCGTCTTGTACATACCAGTTGCGTTGCTCCTGGGAGTATGGGTACGAGTCACTTCTGGGGTGTGAGTTTTCAGTTGCATATTGTCCTGGGGACCATTCAGGCTTGTTCGCATTTGTGTTCCTCACGTGTGCCCCAAAGAATGAGGTGATTTGGTAAAATGCTATGCCCAAGATTACTATCCGAGTGCCGGCGGTGGGGTGGTTCAAATAGCCTCGGCTATCACCTCATTATGTCCGGTCGTGATGGTCAAGTGGATTAAGGTGTCTTGTACATACCAGTTGCGTTGCTCCTGGGAGTATGGGTTCGAGTCACTTCTGGGGTGTGAGTTTTCAGTTGCATATTGTCCTGGGGACCATTCAGGCTTGTTCGCATTTGTGTTCCTCACGTGTGCCCCAAAGAATGAGGTGATTTGGTAAAATGCTATGCCCAAGATTACTATCCGAGTGCCGGCGGTGGGGTGGTTCAAATAGCCTCGGCTATCACCTCATTATGTCCGGTCGTGATGGTCAAGTGGATTA